>NC_089587.1:5928652-5958631 GCF_019320115.1 Miscanthus floridulus
ATTTTGTTTTCAAAACCAAATTCAATTATAAACCAAATGCAAATCCAAATATAGTTTCAAATATACTTTTCAAGATGAGAACTTTTGGGGGATTTCCAAAACTGAACTTTTGCAAACTTTTGAAAATTCTTTTATTTTCCAATTCTCTTTTTTGTTTCTTTTCTTTTATTTTAAAGCCATTTTCAAAAGCAATTTAAACCATTTTGAATTTTAATCAGAACCACTCAACCAATTAAATCAAATGCACTGGCATGTATGCACAACCATGTTGGTACTCTTTATGATAAATTTTAATATGATGAAAAATATTCTTTTTCCTATAATTTTATGAGCACAAAAATTCATAAATTAATCCTTTTAAACCTATTTTTCAAAATTGAAATTTTTAGGGTGTTACACTGGTCCATCCTACAGCTGGTGTTGCCCAACTCTACTGATCCTTGCTTGATCGTTGAAAGCCTCAAATAACAGCTTAGCTTACCTTTCTTCATATAAACTATCATTACAATGTACGTGCTGGTCAATTTGGATAATGTGCAATGATGTTATCTTCAAAGGTATCCCTCATTCAGTTCAACGTTGTAAATCGGTCTTCAAGAGATAATTTGCTCTTGTACGCTACTGGCAAAGACAGCTTATCATCCTAGGATTGACTTATGGCTAGAAGCATTTGTGTAATTTTCCTTATTTTCTTTCTGACCTTCTTTGTCTGATGAGTTCAACTTTGTATCCCTTTTTGTTCTAAAATTCAATAAAATTTCTAGTAAGGGTTTCAACCCTCCTGTTCTATAAAAAAAATAATAGTCAGAAAATCTTAGATGCATGATAGGAACTGTTGGAGAATAATAAACCTAACGAGAATTGCTGAGTCTCTTGGACAGATTATATAACAGTATAGGCTAGGAGCTAAAGTAACTCCTAAAGCAATGGAATATAGTTTTTTATATGGGTCAGGCACTCAGGCATGCAACAAAGAATTCTCCAACTGTTCTGAGAGAACAAAATGCAGGTATCCCATGTTAAAAATAGATATGTTAACAAAACATCAAGTTAACACCTATGTAATTGCGCCTATACATATACATTAGACTGTTAATCATGCATCATTCCATCAGTCAAATTTAGAGCCTATATATGCGGGGTACATTGAGATTCAGATACCTAGGCACAGGTATATGTCTATCGATATATATATCTAGCAGACTATATATCGGGGACTTTCAGATTTATCTAGATTCATCAAATCTATTGAGTTCGATTGAGCACAGACATCAGGTAATAACAGCTACCTAGATGAGGTAAACATGCAGAGGCCATTCAGATTAATAAGTTGCAGCTATGCTTGCATGACCCATCATCATCAATTTCTTTTCAAACAAAAGGATAAAAAAAATTCTAGGCTGCTTAAACTTTGGAGCTTCAACTTATATTGCGAACAATTTATTCCATTATTAAATTATTACACGCCACACACACACGTACAGGGCAACAGCTAGAAGACGCAGCAGGTATTTATTCCATTATTACACGCCACACACACACGTGCAGCTCGATCGCGGCTCCACCAGTGCATTGTGCATCTGGTGATGACTGATGAGCAGACGACGACGACGAGGACACATGACGACACCAAACAAATTAGAGCACCAGCTGGGCCTGTTGCCTGGCTAGCCAGCCGTAGCAGCTAGCCGATCTCGGGGGTCTGGGAGACATAGCCCCTGTTGTCGATGTGGACGCGGACGCGCGCGGAGTTGAAGCCATCCGGTTCGATCCGCGTCCCCTGCGGGAGCACCTCCACGGCCACGTCGGGCCTCTCGTGGGCGATCTTCTGCGCCGCCGGCGTCGCCATCCAGCCCACCACCTCCGGCCACTTCGACTTCTTCTCTGTGGGAGGACCATTTCCAACGGGAGGAGGAAGTTCAACAACGGTCATCTTGCGGGCTCAGAAGCTCTAGCTGATGAGCTCAGTGTGAGACAGTCGTGTCGACGTACGTCGTCGTAGGTATTCAGATGCCTCTACGACAACTGTATATATAGACGTACGGCCGGGTACGCGACGATTCCTTACGCCATTCCTTACGCGACGATATGCCATGCAAAACGCTCACTTCATTTGGCACCAAGTCACAGGTAGATAGTAGGAACGCAGGCGAATGCCTCGTTTCATCAGGAAGTTTTAAGCTCGCCCGCTCTCGCCGGTTGCCACAATGAAGGTGCACCTACAGCTGGGAGTGCCCCAAACTATGTTCGCCACCGGAACGACCAAGGTGCACCTATAGCTGGGAGTGCCCCAAACAACACCCGCCGCTGCCGCCAGACTATGACCCCAAACAACGTTCTAACACACGGTAAGCACGTTTGTCCCGTACCACAACTATATATGAATCAATGCCGAGAAAGGATCTATGACATTAGACTAGTGTCAACTAATACACCTTCGAATTCAGGATTTATTTCAATATTCGAAATTTAAAAGCAAAAGAGTAACACAAGAATATATCTACTTCCACGTGTTTACAGAAGAGAGAGCACAACATCTAGCCTCCACTTTTGGTTGCATTGTTGGTCAACTTCCTTTCACCTACTTGGGTCTTCCCCTTGGTACCACACGTCCAGCTGTTGTTGATTTTCTACCGCTAGTGTGCAGAATTGAAAGAAGAATGGCCGGCATCTCCAGCTTGCTGTCCTACCATGGAAGATTGATATTGGTTAATTCTCTTCTTTCATCTCCGCCCATGTACTGGCTCAGCACCATTCCCAAAGACCGTTATCAAACAAATTGACAGTTTTAGGAAAAATTGTCTTTGGGATGGTAAGGATCTGCATAGACAAGGCAAGTGCCTAGTTGCTTGGACTGTAGCCTGTCGACGAAAGGATGAAGGTGGCCTTGGTATTTTAAATCTCCAGGCACAAAATATGGCACTTTTGCTAAAATTGCTGATAAGTTTACAATCGAAATGCTGCTCCTTGGGTTGATCACTTTTGGCACCCAGTCACAGGTAAATAGCTAGTAGGAACGCACACGTATGCCTTGTTTCATCAGGAAGTTTTGGTTTTGCTGTTAGAGCTCGCCGCTCTCGCCGGTCGCCACAATGAAGGTGCACCTACAGCAGCGAGTGCCCCAAACTACGTTCGCCACCGGAACAACCAAGATGCACCTACAGCTGGGAGCCTGGGAGTGCCCCAAACAACACAAGCGGCTGCCGCCAGACAATGACCCCAAACAACACACGATATAAGTATGAATCAATGCCGAAAAAGGGATCTATGACATTAGATTAGTGTTAATTAATACACCTTCGAATTTAGGATTTATTTCAACATTCTAAATTCAAAAGCAAAAGAGCAACACAAGAATCTATCTACTTCCACGTGTTTACAGTCTTGATTGAATTTCTAGCCAAATGAATTGAGGTATATATATTCTACTTCAGAGTTTTTATTTTCGCATGATTAATCATATCCCTCAATATCAATCAAGAAAACATGGACCACCAGTGAGAAAGTGCTAGAGACAATCGACAACACCGTTCACCGCTAGAACAGCCAAGGTGCACCGGCCTGCCGCCAGGAGTGCCCAAAAACTACGTTTGCCATCGGAACAACCAAGGTGCACCTACAGCTGGGAGTGCCCCAAACAACACCTGCCGCTGCTGCCAGACTGTGACCACAAACTACACACGGTAAGCACGTTTGTTCCTTACCACAACTATATATGAATCAATGCCGAAAAGGGATCTACAATAGATTAGTGTCAACTAATACACCTTCCAATTTAGGATCTATTTCAACATTCTAAATTCAAAAGCAAAAGTGCAACACAAGAATATATATACTTCCATGTGTTTACAGTCTTGACTGTATTTCTAGCCAAACGGATTAATTGACGTTTTTTTATATTCTACTTCAGATTTTTTTCCACATGATTAATATAATGGTATCCCTCAATATCAATCAAGAAAACATGGAGCATCGGTGAGAAAGGGCAGGAGACAATCGATGACACCGTTCGCCGCCAGAACAGCCACAAGGTGCACCAGCTGCCGCCAGGAGTGCCCCAAACTACTTTCGCAACCGGAAAAACCAAGGTGCACCTACAGCAGGGAGTGCCCCAAACAACACCTGCCGCTGCCACCAGACTGTGACCCAAACAACACACGGTAAGCTTGTCCCTTACCAGTTACCACAACTATATATGAATCAATGCCAAAAAGGGATCTACGACAATAGATTAGTGTCAACTAATACACCTTCCAATTTAGGATCTATTTCAACATTATAAATTCAAATGCAAAAGTGGAACACAAGCATATATCTACTTCCATGTGTTTACAGTCTTGATTGAATTTCTAGCCAAATGAATTGATGTTTTTATTCTACTTCAGACTTTTTTCCGCTTGATTAATCATATCCCTCAATATCAATCAAGAAAACATGGAACATCATTGAGAAAATACTAGAGACAATCGAGCAATAAGGAGGAAAAACATATTAGTTGGGAAAAATAAAGATACCGACTTGGATATTGTACATTTATATTCATCAACGTTTGAACTCTCGACCAATGATCTTTATATTCATTGGTTTTCACAACACAATCCTAGAAAATCACACAAAAATCAGAAACATCTTACCACCAATTCGTTATATCCTAATCACCGGTGATATAAAATAGCTATCAAAGTTATTTATTTTCTATATAATTACCCTCATTTACTATTTCCAGAAAACAACATAAAGTAACTAATGAATTCATCTTTAAATTACCCACCTAGTCCATTAAGAAATGCGATCTAAAGTAGACCAAAATTTGCATTAATTGCCCAGGATTTTTTAATATCTTTAATCCTTTTTTGTTCAATATTTTATTAATAACCGTGTCCAAAAATATTTTGCAAATGTAACCCTTTTGGTCGTGCCAGTCCGGCTGGCATGACAAAATAACATAGTCGCTCCACATCCAATAGCGCAACAAGATCTGCCAAGTTGGATGGCGTTTCTGACGTAGAAAACCTTGTCACGACACTCCTGTTGGCGTGACAATATTGTTTTGTTGCGGCACCGGGTTTGGCGTGACAAGACTCGACCTTAGAAAAATCATAACTCTTCGATACGATGATGTATGAAGATGATTGGTATATGAAAATTATATATCTCGACGAGATCTACAACTTTCTAGTTTTCTGTTTTTTTTTCAGTTGAGGACGTTAAAGATGCAAAAAAATATATAAAACTTCATCAACATAAAAATCGCGTACTATCGTTTGTCGCATTAGAAAAATAATATTTTCTTTGTATGGGTCAAATGAAGATACTTTTTATACCAAAGTTCTCTCAATGAGATCTACAACTTTATAGTTTTGAGTTTTTACAGTTGAGGTGGTGTAGATGCTCGAGAAAATAATATAAAATTTTAGCAACATATTAATCGTGTACCAGGGCTTGATGTTTCACGAAAATTATATTTTTCTTGTATGGTATCTAATGGAGACAGTATTTATATCAAAGTTGTAGCTATCGATAAGATCAATAACTTTTTAGTTTTGACTTTCATTTGAGATCGTTAAGATGCTCAAGAAAATAATACAAAATTTAAGGGGCATTATTAATCACGTACCAGACCTTATCTTCTTAGAAAAATCATATATTTCTTAATTATTTGATGTCACATGAAAATGCTTTCTAAATGAAAGATGTAGATGTTATCAAGAGCTAGATCTTTCAAAAGAAAAATATATTTATCCAACATCATATGAAAAATATATTTCTCAGACTCACGTTTTGGTACGCGATTAGTATGCCCCTTAAAATTTTGTATTATTTTCTTAAGCGTCTTAACGATCTCAAATGAAAGGCCTCAAAACTAAAAAGTTATTGATCTCAACGATAGCTACAATTTTATATAAAAAATATCTTCATTTGATACCGTACAAGAAAAGTATAATTTCCATGAGACGACAAGCCCTGGTACATGATTAATATGCTGTTGAAATTTTATATTATTTTCTCGAGCATCTTAATGACCTCAAATATAAAAACTTAAAACTATAAAGTTGTAGATCTAATTGAGAGCTACAACTTTGGTATAAAAAAAGTATCTTCATTTGATACCATACAAAGAAGATATTATTTTTCTAGTGCGACAAGCTATAGCACGCGATTATTATGCTTATGAAACTTTATATAATATTTTTGAGCACCTTAACGTTCTCAAATGGAAAAATTCAAAACTAGAAAGTCATAGATCTAGTCGAGATCTAGAATTTTCATATAAAAATCATCTTCAACCTTACGTCATATCGAAGAGTTTGGATTTTTCTAAGGCTAAGTCTTGTCACGCTAATCTCGGTGACGCGACAGAACAATATTGTCACGGCAACTAGAGTGGAATGACAAGGTTTTTCACATTGGAGACGCTGTTCAAGGTGGCAGATCTTATCACGCCAATGCATGTGGTGTGACTACGTTATTTTGTCACGCCAGTCGAACTAGCGTGACAAAAAGGATTAGATCTGCAAAAATCCCATGTCCCCCTATTAGAATAGATAGTTTACGTAACCTAATTTTTATCTCATTATTTGAATTAGAAATAATAAAAATCCCCTTAAATCTACGTCTAAATTGTCAACATCTTCTACTAAAAAATTGTTTAAATAAGCATATATACTGATGTTTCTATATTACCCACTTCTATCAATATTAATATATTAATATTTTATTAAAGTAAGCATGCACCTCATGCCAGCATACATGTGCGATAAAAATATATGTGTTATGTTTCATCACATAAAAAATATTTCCTTAACAACTCATATACTAATGATACTAACAAATTGTTTAAAACCATATTAGTAACTATGGCATATAATTTATATATAGGTTGTTACTTTAAAGTATAACTAAAATGTTTGACATGCCTATATTGATAGCATAACGATAATTCGTTGATAGAAAAATTCAATCAGATTGAGAAGTGTGGGAGATCACCGGTGGCTACACCTTTCTGGCCCTTTAAGATTACTTTAGAGTAAAAAGATTGATCATTATAAGACTTAAGTACTAAAATTCTACTGAGGTTAGCACTACTACAACCCCTATCCAAGATCTTCCTTTATGTCCTATCACTTATGTTATGCGACATAATTAATGCAGGTTTCAAATGGACGCTTATGATATTGTAGCATCCAAGAACATACTCTACGACCTAAAATCCTTATTCTACAAAGTATGAAAAAAAGAGTTAGTTAATGATACAGTAAACAGAAGTGTTTTGACTTATCTTACGGATAAAAAGAATTTGTAGCAGTCAATAAGAATTAAATTTGAATCAAAATTGATGTAATATCCGGAGAATGTATGCCATAAATACTGGGTTTTAATATAGATCGCGTGTTTTTTTAGTGAAGGTTTACCGGATTTAACTTCAGACAAAAAAATTGGACTTTTGATCCGTTGCTCAGAAGGATGAACGGGGACCACCAATGCGTAGAGCTCGATGAATACTTTCCAATTGACTATCCATACACTTTGTTAGGAGCTCGGATTATGAAGTTTTGGATATTATAAGTTTCAGTTGAGTAAATTACTGTAGCGCAGCTAATGTAATCGCCTATGGGCCCAGGTGTTGCGTTCGTGACCGACTCCTCCTGAGACGTGACCAACTCCAGATTGCCGTGACCAGCTCCTCTTGGGACCATCAGCGTCCGTTTTTTCCCTTTTCCTTGGCCGAGCCCGGTTCCTTTTGACGTGGCCAGAGTGTCTGTTTTTTTTTCTTTTCTTTCTTCCCTTTTCCCCACCGTGATCTGATCAAGGCTGACCAGTTCCTCCCTCCGAAGCCCTAGAAGCCACTACTGTACACGCACAGGAAAGAACAATATATAGGAGAAGGGAGAAGAGGGAAGATAGAGCTGAGGTTAGGGCTTCCCGTCGCCGCCGCCGTGCCCGCTCTTTCAATATCGGGTTAGATGTCATCTCCTTTATCTTTTGTTACCCACAATTTCTTGTTTCCTCTCGTGTTCAAAATTAGTCTTGTTTTTTCTAAGTTATATTTTTTTTCTACGTATCTATGCATATATAGAGCATATATATCTAAGTAGTGCATTGTAAAAGTTATGTATTTAGAGATGAAAGGAGTACTATACCATCCTACTATACCAAAACAATGTAGAGATATTCCATACGTATAATCATCCCGCTATATACCGAAACAATAACAACATCCCATCATTGTATCCTAAAGTTTTATACCACGTACGGCCCCGCATGCAATTTTTTTCTAGAAGACTTACTCCCTCCGTATCGGTAATTAAGGTCTTTCTGGGGTGTGGCAGCATCTGCACATAATGAAGTCGTTTTCCGCCGTATGGGGTGGTGCCGCTTGCTCTGGCGACGAGGCGGGTGGCTCCAGGCACCGTAGAGCCAGAATCGTACTTGACGCTGCCCTCTACCTGGCGCGCCAGCTGTCGAGGGGTCATAACCGCGGTAAGCATTGTTGTTCGAGTCGGTATCAGAGTGCGGGTCTCCGGTGGCTCGGGTGGACTCAAGAATAAAAGAATCACAGAGAGCACATAACGGTTTATCCTGGTTCGGGCCAATCGGCGACCTACGTCCAGCAGCTGATGATCCTTATACTTAAAAGCACCCAAAATCGAGGGGTTACAATAGGGTTGTAGAGAGATTTGGTAGGGGGTTAGCTCGGTGCTAATCCTAAGTTTGCCTCGCCACCGGTGGAGCCTTCCCCTCGTCGGAGAGGAGGAAGACGATAGGATGTGGTGGAGGAGCTGTAACACCCCGGTGTTATGCAAGCATTTAGGCACTGCAACTCATGCATATCATGCATCATCAAGCATCCTAATCATACATGCCTAATCATGTAAATAATAACGGAAACAATGCTTTGAAACATATGAAACATGCTCGTGAAACATGAATGTTGCATACACTTGTTTAGAGTTATTTTTGCCCTAATTATGCTTGCTAGGCTAATAAAATATGTTTGGCTATAATTGTAAATCATCTAGAAATATTTAGGATACAATTTGGAGCAAAGTTCATATTTAAATTTTTGCCAAACTTTGTTTTAAAAAATAATTCTTCAAAATTTGGGTTTTGAATTAATATTGATTTTTATTTTGTAATTCAAAATCTATTTGGAATTTGACTTTGGTCATAAAAGCAAAGTTGTAGATCTTGAAAAATGGAACAACTTCCATTTTTACACCAACTTTGAAACTGCTTTGAAATAGTTCAAAAATTCGTTTGAATGAAATAGGAATAGAAAATAATTTGAAAAAGATCATTTCACCTTAGTGGGCCTCGCGCCTCGCTTCCGGCCCAGCCACGCAGACCGGCTTGGCCTGCCTCAATGCTGCACCTCACCCGTTTGCCGCGCCCATGCCCGGCCACGTCAGAGCGAGCACACCGCGTGGCCGCCATGCGCCGGCGAGCACGCCGCGCGGCACCACCACCCTGCCCGTCCCGACCAGGCCGCGCTGCCTTCAAGGCTCGGCCGACCTCACCCTGGCGCCACACTCGCCCCTCCACTTTGCTCTCTCTTCCGCCAACGCAAGCAGCAGCCGCAGCAGCGCTCGCTCCGCCACGCGCCATCGCCGGCGTTGGTCGTTTCGGCCGTGCCAGTTCACCAGGGCTAGCTCCGTCTTGCCCTGAGCACTGCCTCCACCTCGCGCAACCAGTGCTCGCGCTAGTTCGCAGTGGTAAGTCTTCTCCGGCCGGGAATTCCTCGCCGGAGTGAGTTCCTCCTCGCCGGAGCTTGGCTCCGCACGGACAGCCCCGCTCCGTTTCCTCTCCTGCCTTCCTTTCTCGCGCACGAGCACCGCACTGCGTCGCCGAGTATCCTGAGCACCTCCTCTCACCGTGCCATGGCCGGGGACGCCTCACCGGCGACGACCCGCGCCGCCGCTCCGCCATGCCACGAGCACCGCTGGGTTCGCACGAGGGTGGGGGGCACGCCGGTCACCTTCACCGGGCCGAAGACCTCACCGTCGGTGAGCTCTCGCCGCCGGTGATCTCCTCTGTTTTGGTTCGGCTGACGGGTGGGGTCCCGCTGACCCCCGGGCCCGTTTGTCAGTCCCTATGTGTGTACACGCGTGTTCAGATCCGGGTGCACCCAGCGTTTTCATCTGCTGGTTTTCAAAAGGATTTCTAAAATGATTTCAAAAATGGATTAAATAGCTTGTAAAATGTATATCTCGAGTTATCTTTGTCCAAAATTGATGAATCAAATTTTGTTGTGTTCCTTGTCACCAGATCTACATGATAAAAATATTGCATGTCATTTTTGAGCTACTTTAATGTAGGGCTTTATTTAATTCTTGCTATTGCTGATATCTTGTAAAATGTCTAGTAAATCCTATATGTATCAGAAAAATATGATTCCAAGTTGCTTGATCTATTCTGAAGATGTACTTTCTGTGAAAAATATATGCCATGCATGTCCTGTAGAAAAATTATGAGGTGTAGTTCAAGTGCCTTTAATGGCTGATTTTTGTTATTTCGCTAGAGAGCAAAATTTGTATAAAACATGCATGTGATAATTTTTGTACAGTGATTATATGCTATGAAGATCATGGGAAAAATACTGAATCTATTGTTTGACACTTTTCATAATACAAAGTATTTTCATGCTCATATTTAGGTCCAAGCTTGTCATTTTTGTGTAGGCTATTCCACTTATCCAAATGCCATAAAAATTTGATGGTAGACTACTTAGGGTAGTACTGTGCTATGGTAATTTTCTAAGATTTTTCTATGCTATAAAAATAGATGTTGCTATTCAAACCTATTATTAATTAGGGTTAATCACATGTTGCTTGATGCATGATTAAGAAATTAGTAAAGCTTTGGTGTATCCTTGAAGCATTTAATGAGATGTGTTGACTTAGCATATTGGGAGTAGAAGAGAATGTAGTAGATGACATGTGCTTGTAGTACATGTTCTTGGATGATGTTGACTACCTTGCATGCAAGCATATTCATTGTGTTCATTTCATCCGATGCACCTTTTGCATAAGCACTTACGCACCTGCATCATACAGGATCGCAAACCGAGAGCCCGGTCGTCATCCCCGAGGAGCCCGAGGAGCAGCTCGAGGTGCAGCCGCAGGAAGTGACCGAAGCAGACGAGGAGGACGTTGAGGAACTTCCGGAGTGCCCCGATCACCGCCCGAGCTCCTTCGAGAGAGGCAAGCCCCGGAGCATTTTTCTCCCCGGTTTGCGATTATTAATTAATGCTTTACTTTAATTGATGCATTACATTCAGGAGTTGTTTGAAACCGTTGCTGCATTATACCTTGTTTACCTTTGTTATACTATATCCTTGTTACCCTGGTATCCGCAGTCGAGTCAATGCTTAGCTGGCTTAGACCGGTAGAAGTCGGGTGATTTCCTGTCACCTGCGAGCTATAGGTGGTTACCTGGATCTGCTCGGATAACTACGTAGTCATGGTATAACTAAGTGTTAATTGAAGTTGAGACCGGACGGAGACTTATAGGGTTTGGACTATAGTGCTTTCCGTCTGTGTCGATTAAGGACCGACCGTTGTTGGGCCTCGGGTCATGTTGAACGCATGCCTTACATTTAGCTGGCCGAATAACGTACCTTTCGACCGCGAAGCTGGGAGATTATTCGGGCCGAGTCGATTGCCCGCAGCGCACTGTACTGGAGCAGGTGTGGTAGGACATGGGGGCGCGATGATAAGACCGAAAGGCAGTCGGTCGGCCCCCAGGTACATGTGGTTCCTGGCAAACTCGAGATTTTTCCTGGATGGTTGAGTCGGTGACCGATACCTCACTTTAGCGGGTGAGTGAGGTTTGTGTAAGGAATAAATTACCAGCTGGTTAATAATCGATTCGAATCGCCATCGTTCACTGGATAGTGAACACTTGACTTGAGTTACGTCATCATAGTAATGTTGATGTAACACTTGGACAGTTATAATGGATATGACATTATGGAAGTTGTTAATGATCGTTGGTCATCATTATTTGCTTAATCACATGCTTGCTCCAGCATAGGTGCAAATGTAGTCGACAGGTTAATAATAATTAACTTGACAATAATGCTTTTGGAAAGGTTCTTGAAATGCTAAAAATGCCTCTTTGCAAATGAGTCAGCTACCCTACTATAAAGCCCTTCATAATCCTTGGTGTCACTTTATTTTCGGTTATGTCGGGTAAGTCTAGCTGAGTACCTTCTCGTACTCAGGGTTTTGTTCCCACTTGTTGCAGATGGGCAGATGTATTACGGCTACTGTATCAACTGCCTTTATCCTGCGATGGGTGATGCTTAGGACCATGGGCATGGTCATTCCTTACTTCTCATCTAATGCTTTTGTTGGAGATGATCATCAGTTGGCACTGTATTTGAACTCCGTGTGAGTGTGTGTGGTTTTGAACAAATGGCTTCCGCTACTTCTATTTGAACTCGTGTTGTAATAACTATGTTTAAACTCCGATGTACCTATGATGCGAACTTTTTATGTAATATGTGATGGTGACCGCTAAACTTATTACGATCTTGGCTGTTATGTGAGTTGGTTTGAAATCCTTCGTGATTTCACGGACTACCGGGTTAAACAGGCTTAAGTTTGGTAAATCGTCTACTCTGGCGGGTGATTTTTTTACTTAATTTCGTATAATTGGTCGGTTCTGTTACAGGAGCTCTCGGTGCCCCTCTCTGGGTTGCCTTGCTCTCGATGCGGAGCAGAGGCCATGGAACAGAATGGAATGATCTGTTTGAGTTGCCCCTCTCTCCCCCTTAGGTCCGTCCTTATCCCTTATATAACGAGATAGGTCGGGTACATGGTGGTTTGGAGAGGCCAGTCTACGGTCTACATGCGCCAGAGTCCAGGAGGGCCTTGCAGCGACGCGCTGTGGACCGTGACGGTGTCGTGGAGCCGAAGAAGCCTTGGGCGTCGTTCGGCTGCTCTGTTCTGACACTCTGCGTGTCAGGCTGTGTCGGCTTGGACCGGCCTCCCCCAGGTGGACCTTCTGGAGCCTTCTTAGCGGTGAAGGAGGTCGGCTCGAGGGGATGATGCACGGGCCCAGGAGCCCCCGAGCCCCTAGAGGCTGCTGGGAAGCTTTGTCTTCTTGTGTCACACCCCGTGCGTGACCTTCTCGGGAAAGTGGCTGGCAATGCCATTGCCAAGGGGCAGCGCCAGGGAGCCCCCGAGCCTCGATAGCTCAGGATGTGTCTTCTTGTGCTCAGGCCTTGGCTAGCGTTGTTAGCCGGGCGGGAGTGTTGGTGTAGATCGGGAGCCTCAGTCCTCGGGCAAGCCCCCGAGCCCCCGACGGAGGCTGCGGCGTAGTCAGGCTACGCAGAGTTTCTTCTCCGGAGGGTGCGTGCGAGCGTACTCGATGGGTATAGCCCTTGAGCCCTCGGCGATCCTCGAGGGAACAGTTGGGGGGTCTTCATCGTTTGGGAACTACTGGACCCAAGGCTTAACATGCTCATATGTTAGGATCTCGTCAGTAGCCCTTTTGGTCATGCCAGTCCGGCTGGCACGATAAAATAATATACTCGCGCCACATCCATTGGCGCGACAAAATCTGCCACGTTGGACGGCGTTTCTGACATGGAAAACCATGTCACGACACTCCCGTTGGCGTGACAATATTGTTTTGTCAGGCCACCATGTTTGGCGTGACAAGACTCGACATTAGAAAAATCATAACTCTTCTATACGATGATGGCCTATGATGATTGTTAAATGAAAATTATAGATCTACAACTTTCTAGTTTTCTGTTTTTTTTTCAGTTGAGGACGTTAAAGATGCTAAAAATATATAAAACTTTATCGCTTGTCGCATTAGAAAAATAATATTTTCTTTGTATGGGTCAAATGAAGATACTTTTTATACCAAAGTTCACTCAATGAGATCTACAACTTTATAGTTTTGAGTTTTTACAGTTGAGGTGGTGTAGATGCTCGAGAAAATAATATAAATTTTTTGCAACATATTAATCGTCAGGGCTTGTTGTTTCACGAAAATTATATTTTTCATGTATGGTATCTAATGGAGATACTTTTTATATCAAAGTTGTAGCTATCGATAAGATCAATAACTTTTTAGTTTTGACTTTCATTTGAGAAGTGTGGAAGATCACCGGTGGCTACACCTTTTTGGCCCTTTAAGATTACTTTAGAGTAAAAAGTCGATCATTATATGACTTAAGTATTAAAATTCTACTCAGGTTAGCACTACTACGACCCCTATCCAAGATCGATCTTCCATCATGTCCTATCACTTATGTCATGCGACATAATTAATGCAGGTTTCAAATGGGCGCTTGTGATATTGTAGCATCCAAGAACATACTCTACGACCTAAAATCCTTATTCTACAAAGTACAAAAATAAGAGTTAATAAAAGATACAGTAAACAGAAGTGTTTTGACTTATCTTACGGATAAAAAGAATTTGTAGCAGTCAATAAGAATTAAATTTGAATCAAAATTGATGTAATATCCGGAGAATGTATGCCACAAATACTGGGTTTTAATATAGATCGAGTGTTTTTTTAGTGAAGGTTTACCAGATTTAACTACAGACAAAAAAATTGGACTTTTGATCCGTTGCTCAGATGGATGAACGGAGACCACCAATGCGTAGAGCTCGATGAATACTTTCCAATTGACTATCCATACACTTTGTTAGGAGCTCGGATTATGAAGTTTTGGATATTAGAAGTTTCAGTTGAGTAAATTACTGTAGCGCAGCTAAAGTAATCGCCTATGGGCCCAGGTGTTGCGTTCGTGACCGACTCCTCCTGAGACGTGACCAACTTCAGATTGCCGTGACCAGCTCCTCTTGGGACCATCAGCGTCCGTTTTTTCCCTTTTCCTTGGCCGAGCCCGGCTCCTTTTTACGTGGCCAGCGTGTGGTTTTTCTTTTCTTTCTTCCCTTTTCCCCACCGTGATCTAATCAAGGGTGACCAGTTCCTCCCTCCGAAGCCCTAGCAGCCACTACTGTACACGCACAGGAAAGAACAATATATAGGAGAAGGGAGAAGAGGGAAGATAGAGGTTAGGCCACGCAAAACGCTAACTTCATTTGGCACCCAGTCACAGGTAAATAGTAGGAACGCACGCGTATGCCTCGTTTCATCAGGAAGTTTTTGTTTTGCTGTTAGAGCTCGCCGCTCTCACCGCTCGCCACAATGAAGGTGCACCTACAGCTGCGAGTGCCTCAAACTAACGTTCGCCACCGGAACAGCCAAGGTGCACCTACACTGGGAGTGCCCCAAACAACACCCGCAGCTGCCGCCAGACAATGACCCCAAACAACACATGGTAAGCACGCTTGTCCCTTATCACAACTATATATGAATCAATGCCGAAAAAGGGATCTATGACATTAGGTTATTATCAACTAATACACCATGGAATTTAGGATTTATTTTAATATTCTAAATTCAAAAGCAAAAGAGCAACACAAGAATCTATCTACTTCCATGTGCTTACAGTCTTGATTGAATTTCAAGCCAAATGAATTGAGGTTTGTATTCTACTTCAGAGTTTTTATTTTCGCATGATTAATCATATCTGACAATATCAATCAAGAAAACATGGACCATCAGTGGGAAAGTGCTAGAGACAATCGACGACACTGTTTGCCACCGGACTTTTGAAATTATTTTGTATAGTGATAAAATATTACTTCGATTTAAGGTGGATTGGTAATAATGTCAATAAGTTCCCTTAAAATAACAAAAAAATAAATTCAACAAAATAAACATGCTTCGACCATTGTAGCATACTAGCATATATTACAAACCTTAATTATATGTAAATATTTTGTAGAGAATCATATAGAAACCCAATATATGATCTGATTCTATGATCCGATCGATACTGTTATAGCCAAATAAAAGATGATTCTACCTAGGATCACAACCTTTACAACTACTAACAACGATGTACAAGGTCGAATGTGGAGTGCAAGTACATAATTTGTACTTTGATTAGTTTACTTTCGTAGTGCGATGCTACACTAGTACTAGGATCCGAGAGAGTGAGTGTATGACTGAGGGGGAGAGAAGATCTGGGCTAGGCTACTAAAAGATTTGTTTGGGTTTTGATAATTGAATGATAAGTTAGTATGTGGACTAATGTTTTCATCGAGATAAATGATTAGGTTATTGGTCCATAAGCTAGTTTGAGCATACATGGAGCCATGAAAAGAGGTGGCACTGGAGAGGTGCTCTGGAGGTAGGGTTGCTGCTCAGCAGTTCTCTGTGTGCACCCACCTTATCCTCCGATGCTCATTGGAGTGGGAACACCGAAGATTACTATGGACACATGGCAGTGATCGGTGAAGTGAGCCAGCGCGAGAGATACTCAAAGGGCTCATCAGAGCTTTTTTGATGGGATAAAAACGGTACTACATAGGTTCTAACGAGCGCCATTGCCTGCCTTTCACCATTGCCACCATTGCCGGAGACAAGCTCGCCGGCGTTAGGGTTCCAGATGTTATGGGGCTCCATGGCCGGTGGCCTCAGATGGGGGAGGGGCCCAGTGGCAGCAGCCGGCCCGGTGGTGGTGGTGGGGGCATCGCCGAACGGGCGGTGGGAGACAACCGGTTGGGAAGAGTCCGTCGCGGCGGGGGCCAAGGCCGCGTGTCGTCCTTCTCCTAATGAGATTAGTGGAGGGCGAGGTGGACGGTGGGCGGGCGTGGCCGGTGTCGGGAGCACTGCTGACCGAGAGGTGGTGGGTGAGGAAGGCGGGGGTGGGGCATGCAGGGCCGAGGAAGATGCAAGGTGGAAGCAGAGATGGCTGAGGAAGAAGAACAGTTCGTGGTAGCCCACTACCCCAGATCTGGACATCACTGCCGGTTCAAAAACCCACTTCACTGCCAGATTTTGAACCGATGGTGGCATACCGGCAGTGATGGGGATTGACATCACTGCCGGTCCTTAAAAACCGACACTGATCTACAAGAAACAGTGTCGGTTCCTGGCTCCACCCGGCAGTGTCCAGTTGAACAACACTGTCGGTTTGTAGTGCCAACCGACAGTGACGGTTGCTTCAAGAGTGTCGGTTCTTGGCTCAAGCCAGCAGTGTTGAGCAAACCTACACTGTCGGTTCATAGATCAAACCGGCAGTGTTGTAGTAAATATCAGTGTCGGTTCATGGATCAAACCGGCAGTGTTGTCGTAACCATCAGTGTCGGTTCATGGTTTAAGCCGGCAGTGTTGAGCAAGCCAACATTATCGGTTTGTTTCTAACCGGCAGTGATGGTTACAACAACACTGCTGATTTATTGCTAACCGGCGGTGCCCATTCGTATTTTATTGTTTTATAATTTATTTTAATTTATATTTTTTCATGGAATCGGGTTTCGCTTTATATACGCTACGTAGACGACAGGTCCATCAATATTAAACATTACAAATGTCACGGTTACAGTTCAAATATTCTTATCAAGATCTCGATAACTCAAAACAAAAAAGAAATGTTCTCGGACTTCACAGATTGTGCAATGCTTCTCGAACTTCTTACAATAATCTAGCGAGCCGCTCTGCCCATACTGGTCCTTGTACTTCACGGATTGTGCAATGGAAAATACTCCATCTTTTTCCAATACCTCGGCTAAGATGAATTTTGCCAGCTCCGATTGTAGTGCGACGATCTCCATGTCTAGCAGCCTTTCGTGCTTATATTTCTTGCGCTGTCATTCAAAAAAGATGATATCCAAAGAGGAACAGTAAATCATTTTGTTGAATTATTAACATACATAAATGAAATGTGGATTATACACAACAACTTATCGGCTTCTTCTGATTTCCCGCTGATGTAGCGAAACATTGCCCACATTACATAAAACCCGCATTCATTGTTTCCCGCCGGCTGTGATAGGTACTTCCCCTCCATTTCGACAACCTTAAATGGGACCGGCGTCCCACCGATATGTCTTCTTCGGATACTGAGCAACATTAAAGGGAGAAATATTAGAAAGCGGTATGTGTGATTAGAAAATAATATGTTATTAGGATCGCTTCTAATTCAGCACTGCCACCAGTGCATCCAGATGATGAAATGGTTTTTTCTTCGAGTCCCACACCTCGAGCAGATTTTTGGCAAGATTGACACAAATGAAGACGAAATGGTTGCTGCAATCACAGAATCCTAATTATCGAATAATCTTAACAAAAAAAGAAGCATAAAATTAAAAGCCGAGAACGCATACTCGCAGTTGTAGGCTAGAAGTACGTGGATTTTCTTCTTCATCATGAATTCATCGAAAACAGCAATCAATCTCTGTTTCAGGTCTTCCACATCACATCCATAGAGGCTTAGACATGTCCTCTCATTGACTCGCATGGGGTATAAGAAGCCTATGTAATCCCATTTGCTTTTTAGAATGCAAAATTTTGCTATACACCTACATAAAATCATGAGAATTGCTCAAAAGTTAACAATTTGTGTCTCGAGAGAGTAGTTAATTATAAAATCGTGCGTGTAGGGTACTTACATAGTCCATAGCGTCAGCATTTGAACATCGAGAGAGCGTTTCTGGTATAGCTGGAACAAGCACTCCCACTCGACATCGAACTTCTTCAGGATAATGGAAAACATGTGGCGAACGGATAATAACCTCAAAACCAAAGTCGTCCATCTCTGTTGCTTGAGCCATGTAATATTCATGTAACTGGCGCATATATGTTGTCAGATTTTTATACTCATGATCCGGAACCAAAAGATTGTCCATTTCATACTTCATTGTCGGTGTTGCCGTCCCTTGTACATCATAATAGATGGCCACGGCCTCTTCCATGGTTAATCCTGGGTTGTCTTCGACGTACTTCTGTATATTCCTTAAATCTTTATTGTGTATTTCTTCGTCTGTTGTTGTAGCGTATTTATTCTATATTTGCCTTTCGAATTTGGACTTTAAAAAACGAAGGCAGTGAGGCACAGAGATTGAAGAAACTAACACAATCTTCCTTCGAGATGTATGCTGTAAATTTTTCTTTCATCAAGGTGGTAACGTTGCCACTGAACGACCTTTTTCTTTTTTGTTGGTCCACTTTGGGAGCATTAGCGACCGAATCCAAGGACCTTTTCTGCGTCTGGGAGGATGTCCTTGATCTTGTTTTGGGCTGAGGTGGAGGAGGAGGATGACGACGAGAATTCTGTTTTCCCGGCGCTGATGAACATGGAGGAGGAGGAGTCTCTTTTCTCGGGGCTGATGAAGATGGAGTCGGACGAGGAGGAATAGAAGGAGACCTCTGTCTTCTCAGGGGTGATGGCTCCGGATAAGAAGAGGAGTGATCTCTATTGGGAGATGGTGAGTGATCATCGCGGGTGGGCGAAGACTCGCAGTCGTCCTCATCATCAGAGGACAATTGATGGTCAAGCTTAATGAATCGCATGTACCGCTTGTCCGTTCGGGACAGATGCATCCACTCTTGATCCATCTCTGCACAAAAAATACTGAGGCAGTAATTACAAAGAATTAATAAGAAATCAAGCTTCATGAACAACAATTGTAGCTCGAAAGTACCATTTTTAGAAAATATTATTGTACACTAATTATTGAAAAATTGAAATTGGTAGCCCCGGCCCTGTAAATTGAAAATCGTAGTAAAAACAGTTATTGCACAATATTGAAGAACAACTATTATACTCTACTTCTAAGAACTAATTATAGCATCACATACTAACAATGATGATCTTGACCACCATGGAATAATTAGCTAGGAATTTAAATGTGTTCATAGACACCAACCTTTTGGATAATGGATTCACCATAATTTGAGCCTTATATAAATGTCCAATTAGAAAAGTGCTCTCTAGAATGGAGAAAGAACTAGAATGAGAATCAAGCAATGTAGCCATCAAAACGAAGTTAATTAAGCAACAAAATCAAAGGAATGGGTGTTTGTTACTAACCTTAAAGCAAAAAGATCAAGTCATTCTTCAAAATCCAAGCACTAACTTCATGGTGAAGAGCAGCCGCAACAATGGATGGAAGGGCCCAAACGCGCGCCTCTGTTCTCGGGATGGAAGAGAGGAGGAAAGAGAGGACGGCTACAGCCTTTTTGTATTGTAGACTTATCACCGTCGGTTCTTGGCTAGAACCGACAGTGATAGAGCCCAATCACTGTTGGCTCTTGGCTTAAACTGGCAGTGATGAGTGGCCGCCAAAACATTGCCGGTTAAAGCCATAAACCGACAGTGATGTGGTCCTTCACTGCCGTTTTTAGCCTAGCCCCAATCATTTTTTTTATTCTCAAGCTCATATCCGACAGTGAAGGTACATCACTGCTGGTTCTCACAAATTCGACAATGATGATGCCGGTAGTGATGTACAAATCTGACGTAGTGGCCGCACCCCTAGAGTGCGACCAGTCACACATTAACGCGCTCCTTAGCTATATATAAGAAAAGAGAGCTAGCTGAGAGGTAGTAGAAGAAAAGCATCGTATGAACACCAGTAGCACAATAGTGGATGACTTGCCGGTAATCACACGTACACGTGCATGTCCGTCCCAGCCGGGAGCGAGGCCATGCACAACAGGCAACAGCAGCCGCAGGTTCCATTACACGACACACACACACATACAGCTCGAGCGCGGGCTCGCAGCACCGGTGCAGGCATCCGGTGATGAGTAGACGACGACACATGACTCCAAACAAACCAAAAAAGCAGCTGGCCCCGGTGCCTGGCTAGCTACAGCTAGCTAGACAATGACGGGGACCTTTTGGCGACAAGGCCATTCACTACCGGATTCAGCTGGCCGATATACACTAGGCAAATCTTTTGCCGAGTATTATACTTGGCAAAGAGCGCTCGGTAAATAGTTTATCGGCAAAGACCACTTTATCGAGTGCACTTTATCGGGCACTCGGCAAAGCCTTTGTCGAGTGCTAATCTGACACTCGGCAAAGAAAAGTCGCCGTGACGGCGAGCGCCACCGTGACGGCGGCTTTGCCGAGTGTCAAGGTCAAGTACTCGACAAAGGTCGCCGCTTTGCCGAGCGCCGTTGACTCAGACACTCGGCAAAGGTGGCCACTGTGCCGAGTGCCAACGGCAAGACACTCGGCAAAGGTAGCCTATTTACCGAGTGTCCTGTCAAGACACTCGGCAAACAGGAGACCTTTACCGAGTACCTGGCCCATGGCACTCGGCGAATCATTGATGTTTACCGAGTGCAATGGCCTTTGCACTCGGCAAAGCATGTTCCCAGGTATTCACTTTGCCGAGTGTCATGGCTATTGCACTCGGCAAAGTGACTGAAAACAGTCTTTTTATTTATTTTTTACATTCCATCCAAACAAATAGAAGATATATATAACAAATATCACCAACATCACATATATATCATCAACAGCACATATATATCACCAACACCACATATATATCACAAACGTCACGTATATATCACAAACGTCACATGTCTCACAATATATCACAAATAAGTTCACAAGTAATCCAAGTGCTCCATCGTCTACAACCACAATTGCAAATAGAAGTACCATTAACAACCACAAGAATCTTAACCAGATGGCCAATGAGACTGATTTGGTGAAGGATTCGCTGAAGCATGAGGATCGTTCGATGCCGCCGATTGATTCTGCACAAAGGAGAAGAGATTACATGTGTGAGAAAAGATAAATATATACCATACATGAATAAAACTTTCATACTCCACTAGGTTTGACCGTAAGCATGAACATACAAACTAAAACATTTATACTCACAGGAGTAGAATAGTGAGGAGGTAGAGGTGGAGGTGGAGCGAATAGCGAAGGTGGCGGAACTACACCCGTAGCAGCGCCAAGACTTTGCATGTACCAAAGAATCTCCGCCATCCTCCGCTGCTCGGCCTCCCGCTCGGCCTCCACCCTCTCCATCTTCGTCTGCATCTGCTCCCGTATCCTCCTCTCTTGTTCTAGCTGGGCCTACAATATATTCACCCCAATGTTACAATAATACAAAGGAAAGATATAAAAAAACCAATGAACGACGAATAAAGTAGGAATAACCTCGAGTGCCTCCACCCGGTGGTGTGAAGTGTCCTGCCGAGGTCATATGGCCGGGCTCATGCTCGTGCTGCTTGCTTGAATCTGGATGAGACTGGGAGTAGCGGCCGAGTCGATTGCGCCACCGCCAATCCAATATCGCCCATGCTACTTGCCTCCTCCCACCCTCATGACGACTTCTCCATCAAGGTCCTCGGTGCTCGGATCGTACTCTGGCCCATGGACCTCCATTGCCATTGATGTGTACTCACTGAGGCGGTTGTGGACGGTCGCATTATTGTACGCCTCAGGCCCGTCCTCTGGGTTGTAGTCGATGTTGGACATCACCTTGCCCTTGTGGGCCATAGAAAATGCCTTGAAGATGGAGCAAGGGTGGCCACCATGTGACGCCGACTGTGAGAAAAACAGCAAGATGATTAGAAATCATGCAGAATTGAGCGTTAGAATAAATAAATGAATTCGTGTACCCATGTTTCTGTGTATCCGCTAAGGCTGCGGCTGCCTTGATGGTGTGCTACACCTGGCATCATCAAACGCCGCTCCCGACACAAGCTGTGCGTCTGCTCCCACTCGTGTGAGCACCACTTGTCCACCATCTGTACCCAGCACTGGGGATGCGCGGTGCACCAATAAGGAATCATCTACAGGCCATCAAGTACATGACATATCAGAAGATGAAATTGAGCCTACTTAATCTCAAAAGGAATCAGTATTAATGTTCTGTATTTACCTACAGGTACTGGTCCCGGGTCAGCGTCATGGTTCTTGCATCTCTTTTGGTGACCTTCGTTCCAAGGACAGTCCCGTGGTAAGTTACGACGTCCTGGATGCACGCCTCATAATGCATGTCCACGACGAGTTTTTTGCAGCATTTGGTAGCCACTGCGTCTGCCCTGGCCTCATGTCCGTCCCGGCATCTAAAGAAATCCTGCATACAAACACGATGTATCCATTTATTATTTCAAGAATGTCCAATGAATGCGATGTATTGAGCAATGTAGTGCGAGGAAGACTTACCCACAGCTCTTGCTTCACCCGCTCCGCCTTGTTGTTGAATACCCTGCGGGCCCAATCTGCAGCATCGGGGGCGGCGGCGTAGTGGTCAAACGAGTAGGCTGGCCCTGTCACTCCGGCGTACTCAACCAGGCCAGGGAAGTGCTCCTTGCACAAAAGCCGAGGATGCCATTGACTTGGCGTGTGTGAGCACCTCCACTCGCCATAATCGTCCAGTTCTTGCCCAAGTGATTAAGAAAAAATATTAGTTTCTATTTTGATTTTCAACGTATCATATAAAGTAGTGATAACATCTAAAGTTACTTACTTTTCCCCCCCGGGTCGAATCAGCAGACGTCTCTCACGAGATATCGGTCGCTGAGGGAGGCTCACGGGACCTCGCAAGTAGACGCTCGACGAACTAGAGGAAGCGGAACCCCTGCTGTCGCCTCCTCCTCGTCGTCCTCCTGCGCGTCCTCCTGCGCCTCCTCGGTGTCCTCCTGGGGCACCTACTCCTCCTCCTCCTCACGCGATGGGGCGGCAGGCAACGGCTCCCTCCTGCGGCTGCTCCTCCTCCTACTCTCCTCCGGTGCAGCGGTCCTTGTCCTTCGGTACAAGGATGCTAGCTTCCTCATCCCATCGCCCACCATCTTTGTTCAATCACCTGCAATTAAAATGAGTAAACCAATAAGCATAGATAAACAAGAAGTACTTAGAAAGAGATGCAAAATAAGGAAAATATAATTACAAAATAACATAGTATTACATGTATTAGAAATAATCTTCATGATTGGGATTAGCTGGATCATAAGTCTCATCATCACTATCAATCATGTCAAAATAATCAACACTATCCGAATGAGCAATGTTGCCATTGTCATTGTCTAAATGTAACCGCCCAAGCATTTGTAAGTCCTTCACATTTTGCACCTCATCTCTAGCGTCCTCATCAATAACCATTTCATTGTCTACTTCCATTCCGATCGCTTTGGTTAAGTCTATCTCAAACCTCCCTTCTAGTCCCTCTTCTTGAAAGAACTCTGTGTCATATGTGTTTGGGTCTAAGTAGTAATCTTCATCATTTGGGGCAGTCACTTTACCGTGTGGTGATACCATGTGCACAATATCCCAACCCTTAAGATGCCTTTTGGTTTGACACGCATATGGGAGATAATAAACTTGTGTGGCCTGTTGGGCCACAATATAGACATCGTCTCCTGGTAAGACGGAATCCTATCGAATTTCGACTAGCCCTAACGTTGTCCTTTGACTTATCAGGAATGTCCATGATTGTTACCCAAAGTGCCTCGGCGACATTCTTGTGGAAGGAGAAGGTCATCAAAATAGGGGAGCCGAGTCAAGCCCGACTTATGATTCCACATATGTTGCTCACCATATCCCACAAAACCACCTTCTAGATTGACCACGAGACTATCTATCTATTCACGAACCACGGCACCAGTCCTTATCGGTGGTGCAGGGTCTATCACTACGACACCTTTCGTAAAGTTTTTGATGTCTCGTCTGAATGCATGGTCAAGAGGGAGGAATTGCCGATGTTTGTCGAATGATGAATACTTGCCACCCTTCTACAACCAAATGAACCTCAGACCTTCCTTGCATACTGGGCATGGGAACTTCCCATGAACACACCAGGCGCAGAATGTCACATACGCTAGGAAGTCATGCAGGGAGTAGTGGTACCAAACATGCATTTTGAAGTTTTTCTTTGTAGCTAGATCGTATGTCCATACCCCTTCCTCCCAAGCACGGACCAATTCATCAATTACAGGCTCCATGAACACACCCATATTATTCCCTGGGTGTCCAGGAATTATCAACGACAAGAATATGTTCTGTCGTTGAAAGCATACGCGGGGGGAGATTGAGGGGGATAACGAACATGGGCCAACATGTGTATGGGGCAGCCATCATTCCATAAGGATTGAACCCATCTGTTGTGAGCACAACACGTACATTACGAGCCTCTTTAGCTTTCTCATGATGAATGCCATCAAAGTGGGTCCATGCTTCACCATCGGATGCATGTACCATCCTGTCAGGATTGTATCGTTTGCCATTTTTATGCCATGTCATCTGTTTCACGGATTCCTCGGTCATGTATAGCCGTTGGATCCTTAGTATGAACGGAAGGTGCCGTAGGATTGTCACAGGAATGTGAAGCTGCATCTTATGGCCATCACCAGAATCTACCTCCAAGAACCTAGAGGATTTACACTTTGGACAGTACTTTGCTTCCATGTATTCTTTCCTAAATAGGACGCACCCCTTCGGGCAAGCATGTATCTGCTCATACGGCATCTTAAGTGCACGAATGAGTTTTCTGTGACTCGTGCATGCTCTTTGCTAGAAGGTGACCCTCCAGAAGCAGGCTACCAATAACTGTCAACATACCATCGAAGGTGTCTCGACTTAGGCTATACTGGGACTTTAACGCTATTATGCATCCAATGGCATCCAGTTGAGAAACCTTTGTCTGGCCGTGAAGTGGTTTCTGTGCCATGGCAAACATGTCGTAGAACGCCTTTGCGGTTGCCTCTGGCTCCTCCTCCATACGTCCTTCAGCGAACTGTGCCTCTTTATAGTCATTTAACATGTCTGCTACCCCCGCATCAGCATCATAATCCTCGACGCGTGGTCTCACCACCTCCTCTCTCATACGATCGGCTTCACCATGGTACACCCACCGAGTATAGTCTGCCGTAAATCCATTCTTCCAAAGATGTTCCCCCATGACCTTCTTCGTTTGTCTTTTCCTATTTGCACATTTGCTGCAGGGACAACAAATTTTACTCACTCCTTTAGCAGCCACGCCAAATGCCCGTTCCAAGAATGCATCGGTCTTGTCGATACATTCATTGGTGACCTGACCCTAACTTGCGCGGCCCGTGTACA
Source organism: Miscanthus floridulus (assembly GCF_019320115.1). Lineage (NCBI taxonomy): Eukaryota > Viridiplantae > Streptophyta > Magnoliopsida > Poales > Poaceae > Miscanthus > Miscanthus floridulus. The sequence goes on from NC_089587.1 coordinate 5,954,568, forward strand.
TCCACTTACGGTCCTCCATCCTCTAACATTTATAGCGGCGAGTAATATAAACATCAATTGCATCTACACGACGTTCCTACTATCTAATAGGTGAGGATAGGTCCTAATCCCACGCGAGGATCCATAGAAGAGGTTAGTTTCCATGCTCTACTCCTATCCGAGACAAAATTTCAACAGCACCTCCCCGCTGTTCTCCAAATACACATCCTGTCAGGGAGAGTGTGTATCCAGAGAACAACAGGGAGATGATGCTGAAACTCTGTCTTAGATCGGACCAGACCATGGAAACTAACCCCACCTACACATCCGCGGGCTGTCCAAAAAACATGGACAATTCAAAACAGATACGGTTTTAGATATGGAAATATCTGCATATTTCTAACTGTATCGCTTTCGAATGGGAGACGCCTAACTGGGTTACGTGATCTACAACCATGATACGGAAAGAGGGGTTATACCTAGGGTGGCGGTGGAGTCAGGCTAGCGGGGCCGTGGCGAGTCGGTGCAGTGGCGAGGTGACGTGGTGCAGGCAGACCCGCAGTGGCGAGGAAGGCGGTCGGGGTCACCGAGGTACTCTGGCTCTGCTCCGACGGGCTCTTCTCTTCAAAAAAAAAAGAAACATAAAACTGTCAATACAAAATTTCGGCAGCACCTCCCCTGCACGGTGAGGTTTCCAAAACCTACAAGAAAACCAACGGCACGATGGCCGACATACACATATATATGAACGGCATGATGGCTGACATGCATAAGATTATATCCAACCACATATATATAACAATGTCACAACCACTCCTACGACTACCACCACTGCTACTCTACCACTACTACTACCGCAACTACTAGTAATACTACGATGACGATGATGGTAGGGCATACCTAGTGGGCGCCGTAGGGCGGAGGTGGTGAAGGGGCCAGGGCGCCGGTGGACAAGGCGATGGCTGGGGAAGCACCGGGGATGTGGCAATGGTGGTCGGGGCGCCACCTCCTTCTTCTTCCTCCTTCCTCCTTCCTCCTCCTCCTTCTCTTCCTCCTTCCTCCTCTCCTCCTCTCCTCCTCCTCTCTTTCTCCTCCTCCTTCAGCGACGCGGGCGCGGGCAGGGGCGGCGGCGGCGGCGCTGGCTTGGTCAGCGTGCGTGTGTGCGTGCGTGCGGTGTGTGTGGGCCGGCTAGGCCGCCGGGGTTAAAACCCTCCTTTGTCGAGTGCCCCCGATCTGGCACTCGGCAAAGTATTTATTTTAATTTTTTTAAATTCTCTGCCGAGTGCACCTGGCCTGGCACTCGGCAAAGAGGATTTTTTTAAAAAAATTCTTTGCCGAGTGCCCACGATCTGACACTCGGCAAAGTATTTTTTAATTTTTTTAAATTCTTTGTCGAGTGCCACGCGGCCTGGCACTCGGCAAAGGGGGGTATTTTTAATTTTTTTTAAAATTCTTTGCCGAGTGCCAGCCGTCCTAGCACTCGACAAAGAGGCTCCTTTGCCGAGCGCCAAACTCAGACACTCGACAAACCGTTTTTATTTTTTTTTCTTACTGCCCCCAAACTTTTTCTGCAGTCCTCATACAATACCTGGTACTCCATGTTCCAATGTGGCACATTTCTCAGACTTTTTCTATATTTCTTTAATTTATTTCATTTAATTGAATTTTCTTGGATAATTCAAATTATAACTGCTAGTCATTCGAATAATGAAAAAAATGAATCGAAAAATGATATTCATGTTATTTAGTATAATGTGAGGCCGTATCTAGGAACAGACCAAACTTCTTCGGAGATTCTTCGGTTTGCAAGCATCGTACGTGACAACTTGCGTGAAACCTTCTCAAATTTTTATCACAGCCTCCACATGACAAGTTTCATGATTTTCGAACTTCGTTTGCTTTTTATAGAATTTAAAAACAACTCGACCGCAAGTTCCTGGTCATGTTTCATGAACAAGATGTTCGAAATTGGTGGTCTGTTCCTGGATACGGCCTCACATTATACTAAATAACATGAATATCAATTTTTCATTCATTTTTTTATTATTTGAATGACTAGCAGTTATAATTTGAATTATCCATGAAAATTCAATTAAATAAAATAAATTAAAGAAATATAGAAAAAGTCTGAGAAATATGCCACATTGGAACATGGAGTACCAGGTATTGTATGAGGACTGCAGAAAAAGTTTGGAGGTCAAAAGTGATGAAAAAAATATGGTTTGCCGAGTGTCAAAAATGACACTCGACAAATCATCGCTTTGCCGAGTGTCAGGAGAAGACACTCGGCAAAGGGTTAACTGCGGCGGCCCTTTGTCGAGTGTTTTGGTTTGTCGAGTGCCCGACACTCGGCAAACCTGGTCTTTACCGGGTGTTATTGTTTTCCGAGTACTCGGCACTCGACAAAACACCTCTTTGCCGAGTGCCAGTTGTTTGTCGAGTGCTTTCTCTCTAGCACTTGGCAAATAGCCTCTTTGCCGAGCGCCCGATAAAAAGCACTCGGCAAAGTCTGGGACACTCGGTAAAGAAGCCGTCTTCGGTAGTGATTGTTGTCGATCAAGACGGGGATGCGCGCGGGGTTGAAGTCCGGGATAATAGGCGACCCCGGCAGGAGCACCTCCACGGCCAACTCTGGCCTGTCGTGGTTGATCCTTATCACCGTCGGCGTCTCTGGGTTGCCCACCAACTCTAGCAACGACGTCCTCTTCGGGTCAGCACCCGCCATTTCCATTGCTTGTTATATCTCTCAGAACCTGCACCCCGTACCGTACCGTACTTGTAGATGCATCCACTATGGGAGACGCGTGCTTTGCCGAGTGCAATTGCACTCGGCAAAGAAGGATTAGCACTCGGCAAAGCCTTTGCCGAGTGCTGCACTCGGCAAAGAGCTGTCGGCATATCCCCTCACGGCAAAGGCTTCTTTGTCGAGTGCCGCATGTCGGGCACTCGGCAAAGGATTTCCCGAGTGCCACGATGGCACTCGGCAAAGAAAAGCCGTCGTGATGGCCAGGTCACGGTGATGGCCCCTTTGCCGAGTGCCATGCGTCGGCACTCAGCAAAGAAATGTGTTTTTTATTTTTTTAAATGCTTTGCCGAGTGCCTGCGTCTGGCACTCGGCAAAGCTTGTTTTCTTTTTTTTTGGATTTTCATTGCCGAGTGTTGTAGGTAGGCACTCGGCAAAGCAGTTTGTTTTTTTATTTTCTTTGTCAAGTGCCTTGACCATGGCACTCGGCAAAGCTGGGAAGCTCAGTGTCCTAGATTCCCAGCTTTGCCGAGTGTCATGGTCATCACACTTGGCAAAGAAGTGAAAAAATTCAATTTTTTTTTGGTTTTTAGTCTTCCATCGTTGCAAACAAGATATACATCATATATATATAACACAACTATATATCACACAAATATATATATAATACAAATGTATATCACAATCCACCACAAACATAGCATACAAGTATCACAATCTCGACTCCCAAGTCCAAAGTCCACACACACAAGCATAGTTCACAAAGTTCACAAGTGCATTATATCACAACGGCTGCCATTTGAAGCTCACGGCGACGGTCCGGGTTGGGATGGCCCAAAGTGCGATCCCGGCGACCCTTCGAGGTGGTTCGACGCCGCCCCCGATTGATGCTGCACAAAATAGAAGAGATTGCACATGAGCAACAAGACAAGAGATAAATATGCAAGATAAATATCCGCCACTACCACCACCACCACCACATCACCGCCATCACCAACACTTCACCACCACCACCACCACACCACCACCACACCACCACCATGACCACCACAACACCATGACCACCACCACCAACACCACACCACCACCACCACCATGACCACCACACCACCATGACCACCACCACCACCACTAGGTTTCTCTAGGTTTCACTAGGTTTCTCTAAGTTTCAACATAGAAAGTAAAACTTCGTACTTATACTGACCGGGGTAGAATCAGGACGTTGTGGAGGTGGATCTGGAGCAAGCAGCATCTGTGGGATCGCCCAACCTTGTTGCTGGCCAATTTGCTGCATGAACTTGATCATCTCGGCCATCTGCCGCTGATCTTGCTCCCGCTGGGC